>NC_060274.1:10969336-11015024 GCF_021613505.1 Equus quagga | reverse complement strand
CCCATCAGGCTATCAGCAGATTTCTCAGCAGAAACTTTACAGGCTAGAAGAGAGTGGAATGATATATTCAAAAATCTGAAGGACAAAAATCTACAGACGAGAATTCTCTACCCAGCGAAAATATCCTTCAAATACGATGGAGAAATAAAAACTTTCCCAGATAAACAAAAATTAAGGGAGTTCATTGCCACAAAACCTCCTCTTCAGGAAATCCTCAGGAAAACCCTCATTCCTGAAAAATCCAAAAAAGGAAAGGGGCTACAAAACCAAGAGCAGAGGAGATAAGTAGAAGGACAACAACAGAGAGTAGCAGCTCTACATCAGAACACATTAAACCATGGGACGAGAAACAAAGGAAACTGAAGAAAACCGGAAAACAAGACACAAAATGGGAGTGGTAGGCCCCCACGTCTCAATAATCACTCTAAATGTAAATAGACTGAACTCCCCAATCAAAAGACACAGAGTGGCAGGATGGATCAAAGAACAAGATCCAACAATATGCTGCCTCCAGGAAACACACCTCAGCCCCAAAGACAAACACAGACTCAGAGTGAAGGGATGGAGAACAATACTCCAAGCTAATAATGAACAAAAGAAAGCAGGTGTCGCTATACTAATATCAGACAAGGTAGATTTCAAAGCAAAACAGATAAAGAAAGATAAAGAGGGACAGTATATAATGATAAAAGGGACTCTCCACCAAGAAGACATAACACTTATAAATATATACGCACCCAACACAGGAGCACCAAAATTTGTAAAGCAACTCTTAATAGAACTAAAAGAAGACATCAACAACAATACAATAATAGTAGGGGACCTCAACACACCATTAACACCAATGGACAGAACATCCAGACAGAAAATCAACAAGGAAATAATAGAATTAAATGAAAAATTAGACCAGATGGACTTAATAGATATATATAGAACACTTCATCCAAAAACAGCAGGTTACACATTCTTCTCAAGTGCACATGGAACATTCTCAAGGATTGACCATATTTTGTGAAACAAAGCAAGCATCAATAAATCCAAGAGAGTTGAAATAATATCAAGCATCTTTTCTGATCATAACGCTATTAAACTAGAAATCAACTACAAGAAAAAAGCAGAGAAAGGTGCAAAAATGTGGAGACTAAACAACACGCTTCTCAACAAACAATGGATCATTGAAGAAATTAAAGAAGAAATCAAATATTATCTGGAGACAAATGAAAATGAGAACACGACATACCAAATCATTTGGGATGCAGCAAAAGCAGTCCTAAGAGGGAAATTCATCGCAATACAGGCTCACCTCACTAAACAAGAAAAAGCTCACGTAAGCAACCTCAAACGACACCTAACGGAACTAGAAAAAGAAGAACAAACAAAGCCCAGAGTCAGTAGAAGGAGGGAAATAATAAAAATAAGAGCAGAAATAAACGATATTGAAACAAAAAAGACAATAGAAAGGATCAATGAAACAAAGAGTTGGTTCTTCGAAAGAATTAACAAAATTGACAAACCCCTAGCCAGACTCACCAAGAAAAGAAGAGAGAAAGCACAAATTAATAAAATCAGGAATGACAGAGGAGAAATCACAACAGATACCAATGAAATACAAGAGATCATAAGAGAATACTATGAAAAACTATATGCCAACAAATTGAACAACTTGGAAGAAATGGACAAATTCCTAGACTCCTACAGTCTCCCCAAACTGAATCAGGAAGAAATGGAGAATCTGAATAGACCAATCACAAGTAAGGAAATAGAAACGGTAATCAAAAACCTCCCCAAAAACAAGAGTCCAGGACCAGACGGCTTCTCTGGAGAATTCTACCAAACATTCAAAGAAGACTTAATACCTATTCTCCTCAAACTGTTCCAGAAAATTGAGAAAGATGGAGAACTCCCTAACACATTCTATGAAGCCAACATCACTCTGATCCCCAAACCTGACAAGGACAACACAAAGAAGGAGAACTACAGGCCGATATCACTGGTGAACATAGATGCAAAAATCCTCAACAAAATTTTGGCAAACCGATTACAGCAATACATCAAAAAGATTATACACCAGGATCAAGTGGGATTTATACCAGGGACACAGGGATGGTTCAACATCCGCAAGTCAATCAACGTGATACACTACATCAACAAAATGAAAAACAAAAACCACATGATCATCTCAATAGACGCAGAGAAAGCATTTGACAAGATCCAACACCCATTTATGATAAAAACCCTCAGTAAAATGGGTATAGAAGGAAAGTACCTCAACATAATAAAGGCCATATATGATAGACCCACAGCCAACATCATACTCAATGGACAAAAGCTGAAAGCCATCCCTCTGAGGACAGGAACAAGACAAGGGTGCCCACTTTCACCACTCCTATTCAACATAGTACTGGAGGTGCTGGCCAGAGCAATTCGGCAGGAAAAAAAAATAAAAGGAATCCAAATAGGTAACGAAGAAGTAAAACTCGCGTTGTTTGCAGACGACATGATCTTATACATAGAAAACCCCAAAGAATCCACAGAAAAACTATTAGAAATAATCAACAACTACAGCAAAGTAGCAGGGTATAAAATTAACGTGCATAAATCAGTAGCATTTCTATACACTAACAATAAACTAACAGAAAAAGAACTCAAGAACTCTATCCCATTCACAATCGCAACGAAAAGAATAAAATACCTTGGGATAAACTTAACCAAGGAAGTGAAGGATCTATACAATGAAAACTACAAGACTTTCTTGAAAGAAATAGGCGATGACATAAAGAGATGGAAAAACATTCCTTGCACATGGATTGGAAGAATAAACATAGTTAAAATGTCCATACTACCTAAAGCAATATACAGATTCAATGCTATCCCAATCAGAATCCCAAGAACATTCTTCACAGAAATTGAACAAACAATCCTAAAATTCATATGGGGGAACAAAAGACCACGAATTGCTAAAGCAATCCTGAGCAAGAAAAACAAAGCCGGCGGAATCACAATCCCCGATTTCAAAACATACTACAAAGCTACAGTGATCAAAACAGCATGGTACTGGTACAAAAACAGGTCCACAGATCAATGGAACAGAATTGAAAGCCCAGAGATAAAACCACACATCTATGGACAGCTAATCTTCGACAAAGGAGCAGAGGGCCTACAATGGAGAAAAGAAAGTCTCTTCAACAAATGGTGCTGGGAAAACTGGACAGCCACATGCAAAAGATTGAAAATTGACCATTCTTTTTCACCACACACCAAAATAAACTCAAAATGGATCAAAGACCTAAAGATTAGGCCTGAGACAATAAGTCTTTTGGAAGAGAATATAGGCAGTACACTCTTTGACATCAGTTTCAAAAGAATCTTTTCGAACACTGTAACTCCTCAGTTGAGGGAAACAATAGAAAGAATAAACAAATGGGACTTCATCAGACTAAAGAGCTTCTTCAAGGCAAGGGAAAACAGAATTGAAACAAAAAAACAGCTCACTAATTGGGAAAAAATATTTACAAGCCACTTATCCGACAAAGGGTTAATCTCCATAATATACAAAGAACTCACACGGCTTAACAACAAAAAAACAAACAACCCGATCAAAAAATGGGCAGAGGACATGAACAGACATTTCTCAAAAGAAGATATGAATATGGCCAATAGACACATGAAAAGATGTTCATCATCGCTAATCATCAGGGAAATGCAAATCAAAACTACACTAAGATATCACCTTACACCCGTTAGATTGGCAAAAACATCCAAAACCAAGAACGACAAATGTTGGAGAGGTTGTGGAGAAAGAGGAACCCTCATACACTGTTGGTGGGAATGCAAACTGGTACAGCCACTATGGAAAACAGTATGGAGATTTCTCAAAAAGTTAAAAATAGAAATACCCTACGACCCAGCCATCCCATTACTGGGTATCTATCCTAAGAACCTGATATCAGATATCTCAAGAGTCCGTTGCACCCCTATGTTCATTGCAGCATTATTTACAATAGCCAAGACGTGGAACCAGCCTACATGCCCAGAAACTGATGATTGGATAAAGAAGATGTGGTATATATACACAATGGAATACTACTCAGCCATAAAAAAAGACGAAATTGGCCCATTCACAACAATGTGGATGGACCTCGAGGGCATTATGTTAAGCGAAATAAGTCAGTCAGAGAAAGACGAACTCTATATGACTCCACTCATAGGTGGAAATTAGTATATTGAGAAGGAGATCTGATCGGTGGTTACCAGGGAAAAGGGGGGGTGGGGGGAGGGTACGGAGGGGGAAGTGGTGTACCCACAACATGACTAACAAAAATGTACAACTGAAATTTCACAAGCTTGTAATCCATCATAACATTAATAAAAAAAATAAAAAAAAAAATAAAGGAGTCATACAGGCTGGCCCCGTGGCCGAGTGGGTAAGTTCGCGCGCTCCGTTGCAGGCTGCCCAGTGTTTCGTTGGTTCGAATCCTGGGCGCAGACATGGCACTGCTCATCAGACCACGCTGAGGCGGTGTCCCACATGCCACAACTAGAATGACCCACAACGAAGAACATACAACTATGTACCAGGGGGCTTTGGGAAGAAAAAAGAAAAAAAGAAAATCTTTTTGTAAAAAAAAAAGGAGTCATACAAATGTAGTCTTTTGCATCTGGCTTCTTTTGTTTGGCATATGTTTTTAAGATTCATCCATGTTGTAGCATGTATCAGTACTTCGTTCCTTCTTATTGCTTAACAGTATTCCATTGTATGGGCATACCACATTTTGTTTATCCATTCATCAGCTGACAGACATTTGGGTTGTTTCAAGTTTTGAGCTATTATGAATAATGCTGCTACGAACATTCACGTGTGTATCTTTGTTTTTACATATGTTTTTGTTTCTCTTGAATAGATTCTTAGGAGTGAATTGTTGGGTGTTATGGTAAGTTTGTGTTTTTTTGTTTGCTTGTTTTTTCTTAAGATTGGCACCTGAGACAACATCTATTGCCAGTCTTTCTTTTTTTCCTTCTTCTTCATTTCCCCAAACTCTGCCCGCCACCCCCCACCCCCTGCCCCAGTACATAGTTGTATATTCTAGTTGTAGGTCCCTCTGGTTGTGCTATGTGGGACACCGCCTCAGCATGGCCTGATGAGCAGTGCCATGTCTGCACCCAGGATCTGAACCGTAAAGACCCTGGGCCACCAAAGCAGAGTGTGTGAACTTAACCACTTGGCAATGGGGCCAGCCCTTGTAAGTTTATGTTTAACTTTTTAGGAAATTGCCAATTTGTTATCAGAAGTGGCTAGATTATTTTATATCTCCGTCAGCAATATCTGAGGGCCCAGTTTATCCACATCCTTGTCAACACTTAATATTTTCTGTCTTTTTGATTATAGCCATCCTTGTAGGTTTGTCGTGATATCTCATTGTGGTTTTGATTTGCATTTCCCTAATGACTAATGATGTTGAGCATCTTTTTGTGTGCTTATTAGCCATTAGTATTTCTTCTTTGTTGAAAGGTCTATTCAAATCTTTTGCCCATTTTTAAAAACTGGGTTAATTGCCTTATTATTGAGTTGTACACCACTTGCTTTTTATCATTAATTACCGCCTCACCTTACAATGACTTGCGACTCTCATATTCTGTTGCCTTCCACTGTTACGAAACTTCTATACTGTTATTTAACTTTTAGTGTCAATACATTTTCTTTCTCCAAACTTGATTTTTAAAAATTTTTTGTTGAGGTATAATTAACATATAACATTATATTAGATTCAGATGTACAACATAATGATTCAGTGTTTGTATGTATGGTGAAACGATCACCACAATGTCTAGTTAACATCCATCACCATACATAGTTACAAATTTTTTTTCTTATGATGCAAACTTTTAAGATTTACTCTTAGCAACTTTCAAATATGCGATACAGTATTATTAACTATAGTCATCATGCTGTACTTTAGGTCCCCATGATTTGTTTATTTTATAACTGCAAGTTTGTACATTTTGACCCCCTTCACCCATTTCACCCAACCCCCATTCTCTGCCTGCGGCAACTAGCACCAATCTGTTTTCTGTATTTTTGAGCTTTTTTTTTTTTTTAAGATTCCACATATAAGTGAGAACATACAGTATTTGTCTTTCTCTTCTGACTTATTTTGCTTAGCATAACGCCCTCAATGTCCATCCTTGTTGTCACAAATGGCAAGCTTTCCTTCCTTTCTATGACTGAATAATATTCTACTGTGCATATATCTCACATTTTTTTGCCCATTCATCCGCCAATGGACACTTTCTCCAAACTTGATTTTTTTAAACTCCCTCAAGAATATAGCACTTTCACCTTACTTATTTTTTATAAACCAGGCCTACCAAAATAATCTGAAAATGTGTCCTCAATAAATATTTGTTACACAAATGATAAAAATCTAGTCTTTATGTGAATATTGTCAGCATATCTTATATCATAATTTAATAAGTTTAATAAGTTTAATAAGCATTGAATTTTGTTTCTTTATTGCTTATTTTGTACATGAGGCGTTTCAGTTTTAACATAATTTTCAAAAGGAAGTAGTGCTTGAGAGTATAAACTTGGATGATCAGATTTAATTATCAGAGAAAAATTAAAAGGTTTTGAAGAAACATTAATATTTTATGGTAATTAATATTTAGATAAAATAAATTCAAATTTTTAGGCATTTTTGTCCCTGCAAATGTCCTTGAGTGCCTTAACAAAAACAGCAAAAACATGATCACAAATGGGCAGCTCTCTCAAGTGTACTCGCGAATAAGTTTAGGCAAAGCGAACACCTCGCCTATCCCCAGTTACTATGGACCCCAAATAAAAGATTTCGAATTATAAATATAAACTTACTTATAAGCCTGAATGTGAAACAAAAACAACTTCCCCTGTAACTAGTAAATAACAGGGAAAAAAAAACTTTTGAGCCTTGCCTGGCAGGATGCCAAAGATATACACTTGAGAATATTTTAAGGTAATTAGCATTTTTGTCTCTGTGTCAGTAAAAATAGGCTTTTGCCCGCTCCTAATTTTCTGTGGGTTAGTGAGACCATTGTATGAATGAAGGGCTGTTCAAGGCCATTTATATTGTGCAAACAGAGGCACAAATTAGAGAGGGCATGTTAATAAGGAGAGGGGGCTTATGAGTGCTCAATTATGAGCCCAGAACCTGTTTCTATTTTAGGGGGATAGAAAACACATCAATCTTGCTTTTAGAATATTTTCAATTAAAATGAACTGCACATAGCACTCGAAGAACCAGCAAATGCTGCGGCCGTGTGGATTTTTGAATAATTCTTACATACTATCTTAGTATCAGAACTGATACACGGATAATGGCTGAAATATAATTTGAGATCCCAGAAGACTGAGGTCCCTGAGCTGCATGAGAAATTCTAAAGGAAAGAAATATAAAACTGGACCATCTGTTTCCCTTTTCAGCATGCAACCTTTGGAGTAGAATATTTGGAGGAAGATGCTGTTTAAAACCTGAGTCGGGATGAAATATAGTACATACACTCACAACATATCATTAAGTTCCTCTCTGCTAAGCATTGTCAATCGCGCCTGCAAGCCGGGTTCCGCATGTTAAAAACAAAACACCATGTTAGTTGCTGCACAGAACGGTCACTTCTCCCCACACAGTAGGGAGTAGATTGCCCTCCAGCCCTAGCCAGTGCCTTCTGCCTAACTGGACGGAGCAAAGAGAGGCCTCCACTGTGCACGGGCAAATGTTTGGGAATCTGACTGTAGTTTGCATATGCAACTATGTGCATAAGCCCAGTTTGCCCCTGCTTTAGCCGCTACTTTTGATTGCCTCATGTCCGTTTTTTGATATCTACTTATGAAAACATTTTGAGATATCAACCCCAAAGCTACCTTTTCCCCCATGTCAAATACTTATTTTACCTAACCAGGTAGCCAGTGTTCACGTAATATTCATAGAGCGGAAAAGCACTAAATCAAGCAGTGAAGGGTGACAGGAATAAACGCCTTTGGTCTTGAAGGAAGAGAAACCAATAGCCCTCAACGCTATTCACTGAGCCCAATGTGGAACTTCTGCAAACCGTGACGGCCTTGGAGTTTTAGCTAGTCTTTTTCAGGTATTGCTAGTCCTCTCTCTTGAAACCTTTGTAACTAGGAAGGCTGAAGTGCCATTTAAAGTAAAAGGAAAGCAAAACAAGGAGCAGTGGGAAGCCATGGTGAGTTGCTTGTCAACGTATCCTTTCTTGATCTCATGGGAGAAATGGGCTTCACGGTGCTGGCATCATGGGCTTTATTTTGAATTTGTCTGTTATAACCTTAAAGCTTTCTTCAAGGGAGCTACATAGGGCTCGTGACCAATATACAAGGTCTGTTGCTATGGAAAGGTTCGTACTTAACCATATCATAGTGTTCTCTTGGGAGCAAGGAAACCAGGATATCGGTTTATTTTTTTTCTAAAACTCCGTATGTTTTATGGGATAAAACAAAACAAACAACATGTATAGCACATACTTCTGACATTAGAGAACAATTTGAGAGGCATTTTTTACATTGTCTGTATCAAGAAACTATTCTGCCATTCAGAGATCCATAGTGGCCTCTTACTAGAGAAGTTAGTACAGTAATAATGGGTAGATGTCAATGACTCATGGTGTAGTATCTAAGCTCGCCTGGTGCTTCCATCTCTAAGGTCGTTTCCGTGTTGCATTTCTCACTTCCACCTGAATCTCTGCTGGTGGCTCCACAAGAGAGCTATCCTTTTGGCATGTTGTCTAATGCTCCTTCCTTGGTGAATAATTTCAACACAATATAACCGTACCGTGAATGCTTGTTGCTCCTGAGTCTTCTGCTGGAAACACACAGTCTTCTGCCCTAATATAGTCTTGGCTTTTCTGGAAAAAATGCAACAATTGTTTAAACACAATCTAAACATTTTCAGCTTTCACATTTTTCTTTGTATCACACATTGCAAAGGATTGTTTTGTTTATTTATGTATTTATTTGTTTGTTTTTATGAGGAAGATTAGCTCTGAGCTAACATCTGTACCAATCTTCCTCTACTTTGTATGTGGGATGCCTCCACAGCATGACTCATGAATGGAGTAGGTCTGCACCCAGGATCTGAACCTGCGAGCCCTGGGCCGCCAAAGCGGAAAGCATAGAACTTGAACCACTTGGCCATGGGGCCAGCCCTCCTGTTTTATTTTTTAACAGTGATATATTGTATGCTGCTAACTCCTACAGTAGTAGGAAAGCATGTTGGTTCACAGCATGGACTCTAGAGTCAGACTGCCAGCGTGGAAGTCCAGGTATGCCATTTGTAGGCTGTGTAATCTTGGGCAGGCTTCTTAACCTCTCTGTGCCTTTTTCCACATCTGTAACGCTGGAATAATAATAGTACCTGTTTCATAGAGTTGAAGTGGGAATTAAATGAGGTAGTTCTGGTAAAGCAGTTAGAATAGTGCCTGGCACTTAGTAGGCATGCAATAAGTAAGAAATGTATTCAATACATTATTGAATGTCTTTGTCATCCTAAAATTTTTAATCTTGCCTTTTTCCATGAATCTGCAGCCACTTCCCTTAACTCAGAAGAATTTAAAATGGTAGAATCTGTGCCGTGTGGCAGGAGTGGGGCCCTCCTGTGTCCCGTAAATATTACTAGAATGTAGATGGCTGCCCCACACCTCTGAAGACAACTTCGGCTTTTAGTCTGAAATGGGTGTGATTCCCTCTTTGCCTGTGGTCCTGCTCAAAGCTCCTTTTGGGCTCTAGATAATACAAATGTAAAAGCAGTTTGTCAAGATGTGTATATGTTAAAAGTGTCCTTAAACTTTCTGTTTACATCACTGCTTTATTAATAATTCTTGTGTGTTATTAAATGTAGAAAGAGCTTTAAAATGACTTTGATAATTTACCCCAACATATGCAAGGCTTTACCGGTTTTCCAAGTGTAATAAATGTAGACACACAGAAAAAGACAAAGAGCTTATTTTGTGCATATCCAAACTGATGCCTGAGGTTTCAGCCCAGACCTGGAATTCATTGTCAGCATTTGGCACATATCCACAGCCAGCGGAACCACTATTAGCAGGCCTGTTTTCTTTACTCAGAACATAATTTGGTACTGTCAAGTCAATCTGGCTACAATTGAATGGAATTTTTTGTTCTTGAAAGGTTTTTTATTTTTTTCACATTTCATTTATATACTGTCTCTAGTGAGGTCAAATCCCCCTGTAAATATTATCTAATTTATTCTCATAGCATCTCTAAGAGATAGGGCACATTTGTCTTTATTATTAGCATCTGGTGTTACGAGACTCACATTTACTTTGTCGAGAATCACCGGGAATAAATCTCATGTAGACACTAATGGAAAATATAATAGGAGATAAATACAGGTATGTCTGCAAATGAAGATATTTTCCCACGTTTGAAATCTGTTGACTGAAAAGATAAAAAGTGGAACAACTTATGATGATTGAATAGTAATAAAAAGCAGCATTTAATCTACATCTCTCCTTCCCGTGATTACAGCATGCTAAATATTACTCAATACGACAGAGTCTGCTGATGAGCTTTGTAAATGTTTTTCCAATAAAATTAAGTAGATTAGGTTTGAAAAGAGAATGTTAATGTTCCCAAGGCTTTTAAGGAGTGTTCTTTAAAAACTTTTCTGAAAAGTACGATTTAAGACTACGTCATAGTGTCCTCTATCCTCGCAGAGGGAACCCCGTGATTTCCAGGTAGATGGAACGGGCAGAGGTGACCATGATGTTCGAGAAGTTCTTGTCATCTGTGATCCCTTATTGTTAATTCTCTTCGTGTATTTTGCCTGCTGCTTTGTTTTGGTTGTCAAAGTTTGTTACTGAGACAAGACTAAGATCGTCCTACTTGACAGTCACAGATTGAGTTGGCGTGACGCACCATGAGCTGAGTCTAATTGCTGTTAATATTGGAAGGATGAATAATCCTATTAAAAAGAAGAACAGTTATAAAAAATAAATAAGTGGAGGCAAATCTAGATTACATGAAAGAAGGACAGCTTGATGAGGGGAAACCCATTAACCTGAAAAAAAAACTTCTTTGCTTCCAGTTTAGCAGTTACGAGCAAGACCGCATTTATACTCAATCAGAATGGAAACAATTTTTCTGATTTATTTATAGACTTAAATCTTAGGTTTTCTTATATGTGGAAAAAGGGATCCTACTGTGATTCCTAATTGGTAATAGAATATCAAAATGCCTTGTTAGGTAGGCTTATAGGAAAACCTTTGTCTCTTATTCCTTAGGTATTATTAATGAGTCAAAAAAGTTAACTCTGTATTAGGGGGAGGGAGCAATACTCTAAAACAGCGCTTCTCAAACTCAAATATGTATATACATTCCCCGGGGAGCTCAATAAATTGCAGATTTTGGTTCAGGAGCTCTGGGGTGGGACCAGAGACGCTGCATTGCCGAAGCCCCCAGGAGATGCCCATGCTGCTGATTCGAGACCACTCTCGGAGAAGGCAGGCTCCAGACAACTCTTTTAAAAAGAAATCTGCGCAAATACAGTATAACTTGCTTTGTCATCATTTCAGGAAATTGAATGGCATTGGGATAACAAAACCCAAACTACTTGCTTTGCAAATGGAAAGGGAGAGAATGAGCCGATTTAAAGCTTCAAGGACTCTTTTTAAGGACAACTTGAATTACTGGTAAGGTTGAAGCTGTAATGGAACAGTCTGGAGAGGCAGAGAGTCTCCTGGTTCCTGTTGGAGCTTCATTCACAGCCTCCTTCAATCCCCCCCTTCTTTGTGGTCATAGTTATTAGATGGCTATGGGAAACATGGAAACATTCTTTCCTTACAATAGACTTTGCTCCTTGAATTCATGATGCCTTAGTAAGAGAGAGCATTATGCTTCTCATCCTTCATCTTCCCACAAACCAAGTTATTAAAAGAGAGCTCTGAACCCTGCGAGGATCTTACCACGTGTACGTTTCACCCATTCAGTCTGTGCCCAGGACATGCCGTCTATTGGTGGTTACATACTGGTACAATCCTCGGACACCCCCCAGCATGAAGTCTGGTGTTGTGGGCTCTTGAATGCATCAATCTTCATCAAACCTCAGATAGCTGAATAAGAGGGAGAACATCGAATTACTTTGAATAATTGAGTGCATTTGAGTCAGGAGAGTTTGAAATGGAGCAAAAGGGTTTCAGAAACTTGACTGCATGTTAAATATTCTGAATTTTGGGTGATCACAAACTATCACTTATCAAGTGAGTATATATGGACAGGATAAACCTGAAAAGCAGATGGTAGGAAAGTGAATTATAGCTAAATGGATGGTATACGCACGTCTTAATGAGCTCAGGCTGCTATCACAAAGTACCTTAGACTGGATGGCTTACACAATGAACATTTAATTCTCAGTTCTGGAGGCTGGGAAGTCCAGGATCACGCTGCTGGTTGATTTGGTTCCTGGTGAGAGCCTTCTCCCTAGTTTGCAGGTGGCCACCTTCTCTTTGGGTCCACAAATGGCTGAGAGAAAATGCTCTCTCCTTCCTCTTCTTATAAAGCCGCTAATCCCATCATGAGGGCCCCACCTCATGACCTCGTCTAACCCTAATTACCTCCCAAAGGCCCCATCTCCAAATACCATCAAATTGGAATAGAGCTTCAACATATGAATTTGGGGGGATGCATAGAGGTGCATTAAAGGCCAATGAAGATATCAGTGACTTTGTAATTATAGTGCAAGCACAAAGCTGAAGACTTTTTTCTGGCTTTTCAACTTACAATTCTATATATTTTTTATATTTGTTGTCTCTAAACCCACAAATCTATATGTATATCACACTGATATCAAGTCTGGAAATAAGGTCCCTGATGATAGTTTCATCACGTTATTGAAGGCTATTTATTCTCAAATTAATTTATTCTCCTACTCACGATAAAACCTTTTAAAAAATTAATTGTGATGAATTTACTGACTACTAACTCACATAATCCTACTCTATGAAGACAAGTCTCCTAGCATGTTCAAAAAAAGATCTACACCTTCTAGTACACATAAATTAGAAATTGAACATGGTGGACATGTATGATATGGAAGATGCCCTTCCTACAACAAGCTCGTGGAGGTGATAGAGAAGATGAAACAACAAATGCAACCAAAGCAATTAGCACCAAAGCAATAAGTACAAGGTGATGCTGCAGGGACCTGTGGGGGTTTTGGTCCTGGATAAAGGCCCTTGGGGATGAGGGCGGGCAGGGGAGGAGGCAGAGCCGGGGACAGATGGTGAGGCCTTAGACTCGCTGGGCAGGGAAGCTGAAGCCTGTCGCCTGCAGCAAGCCTAGAGCCTGAGAGGGAGATCCAGCAAAACTCCCATCATTGGCCTGTGGAAGGAAAAAGGAAGTTGGCTGTTATTGAGCCCCAGACTGACCACAGGCCAGATAAGGGACATCATCTGAGAGAAGCTGACACCAGCTGGGGCCACATATTGAGAGGTCTGAAAGTATAGTATTTGCTTAGATTGCTAACCCGAAGTCCTTTTTCTTGGAATGGACTCTCTAAGCCAATAAATTAACTTAAAAATTCCTCCAGAGCCTTGAAACCTCTAGGAATTTGATAGAAGCAGATGAAAAAGCATTCTGGGAGGTCACTTTCACAACCTAGGGGTCAGAAGCTGTGTTACTGTGCAAGGGCTGCCATAACAAAATGCCCCAGACCAATCTGGTTTGAGCAATGGAGTTTATTTTCTCCCAGTCCTGGAGGCTGGAAGTCCAAGTTCAACATGTTGGCAGGTTTTGTTCCTCCTGAGGCCTCTGTCCTTGGCTTGTAGATGGCTGCCTTCTTGCTGTGTCCTCACATGGCCTTTATTCTGTGTGCAGGCATCCTTGGTGTCTCTTTCATTTATCATAAGGACACTAGTCCTATTGGATTACAGCCCCACCCTTATGACCTTGTTTAACGTTAATTAGCTTTTTAAAGGGCCTATGTCCAAATACACCCACATTGGGGTGTATAGAGCTTCAATATATGAATTTGGGGTAGAGTAGGGGGAATGACACAATTCAGTCCACAACAGAAACGTCTCTTTGAAAAGCAACTGAACCCACTGAAGATGAATTCAAAACAGCAAAATGTTATAAAATACACAAGGAATGCTACCATAAAAAAGAGTCATAGGAGGCAAAAACCAAGAGAATTAGCACCAAAACAAGTACAGATAATGAAATGGAATCAAAGAGACTGTAAAATAAATAAAACGAGTGAAGAGATTTAAAAAAAGAATTGAAAACCATGAAACCATAAGCCATCAAGGAAATAAAGGATAGGCAAATTTGAAAAGAAACAAATAGAATGTCCAGAAATGGAAATTATAGTCATTAAAATCTCACTGGATAGGTGAAATAGCATGTTAGACACACCCAAAGAGAAAATTAATGAACTGGAAGATATTTATGAGGAAATCACCTAGAACAAAGTACAGACAGACAGAGCTGGGAGAGATGAGTGGGTCAAAGATGTGGAAGATAGAATAAGGTCCAATATACATCTAATATGTGTCAGGGAGACACAGAGTGAGAGTAGAAAATGGGAGAGAAGCAATACTCAGAAAGAAAATCAATGAGAATTTTTCTATAATAGAATACAAGAATCTAAAAACTGAAGAACATTGATTCCCACACAGGAAAAACAAAAGCAAGTATATACCTAGTTTGAGAAAAATGCAGCAATTCCAATGTTTCCTACAAAAGAAATCTAGACAGAAAGAAAAATAGATAACAAAAAATTGGCTACATACAGAACATATTCTCTGATCATGATGTAGTAAAATTAGAAAATAAAAGCAAAATAATAGCTGGGAAAATGAAAATGATCTTAGTATCAATATAGAGAGCTGAAAAATGCAAACTATATTAAAACATGAATTGAATCTTTTTAACTGTTTCATCACCTCAATATATATAAGAAAGTGAATTTTTAAGTTATTTGTTATGTATAGTTGTACCTGATTATTTATAATTTTGGTTTCAGAAGCAAATATTTTTCCTTTGCCTCAAGGCTGTTGCTGAGAGTATTTTGTAGTTTCTGTCTGATCTTGATACTAGAGGATTACATTTTGTTGCCTCTTTACAAAATGCTTTCACATACATCCTATCATCATCTTTCTCCCTCTTGGTGATATAAATCAGAGATGCATTTGTGACATCCTTAACTAGCATGCAAATGACCGATACGTCAACGAACAAATACTACCAGAGTCAGATATTTCTTGCCGAGTGATTTTACTCTCTTTCACACCATATTGAGATGTTATTCAAGTTTGAACAGGGAGTACAGCCTTACAGTGGGAAATTACTGACATTGAGGATTGAAGAGCTTGTAGACAGTGTTCTCCCACTAATATTAAATATTAGGTACATGTTATAATAAATTTATTGTTTAATTGACTTAAGAAAAGAGCAGTCTGAATAGCCTGAAAATGTTTGATAATGGAGCAGAGACAGTGTAGATAGAAAAACTTAGTTTTCCTTTAAAATCTCACTATGAAAAGTAGACTTCTAAGAATTTATAATATTTTTTGCAAAAAAATTTTCTTGATTGACTTTAAAAAAATGATGATTTTGACTTTAGTTTCCCTGAAGCCCAAAAATTCTATTGAGGATTATGTTCATATAATTTCTTTGATAAATCACCCATAGAAGTATGTTTTGTGAGGATTTCATCTCTAAGCGTGTTTGTAGTCAATTCTGATTGCTATTCCAGATGAGCAGGCTGCTATGTCTTGAGAAACGTTGCCTAGACCAGTAGCAACCCCAGGCACAATCAAATGGCAAAGCATTTGACAAAAGCTCTCCCAGTTTTTTGTTTTTGGGGGTTTTTTTGGTATATGTTAATGACATATACGTTGGGGTAGACAGTTACTCTCTGCTGTCCTTTTCCTCTTTGTTGTGTTGATGTTTCTGCCTAGAGCCAATCTTGGCATAAACTCCTTCTATTCACTGGCTTCCACAAGAAATCTAATCAGTCCAATATCCTCAAAGATTTACTAAAGGATTGTGGGAGCATCATGAGGTGTTGCATCCCACACGGTGCAAACTTGCACCCCATTGAACATCCTTCACTCCATCCCCCAGCCCCCACCCCTGGTGTCCAGCCATCAGGAGTCACCTATGTGGATACACTCTCCAGCACAACCTCAACTGGAGACTCGCTCCCTACTCCTTCGCCCAGGATTTTCTCCAAGGTAAACTTGCTTGCCACCTGTCCCCCACCGCTGCCTATTAAGCATAATAATTCAGTCATCAAACTCAAGTTCTCTAGTTTATCCCAGAACCCAGTAAACTGACGGCCCTCCAGTTACAAGAATTGATCTTCAGAGAGCAATGAGGGTTACAACCAACAAGAATTCTGTTATATATAAAAGTAGATTCTTTATGAAAGTAGCAGTATTGACTTTTTTTCCCAAAAAACCATCTTTGGATGGTTTAACTTGTGAATAAGTTAAAATGTAATAGGGAGTAATTTTTAAAGAAATGCAGTCATCTAACAACAGATTGGTTATATTGCCACAATTATTATTAACATACTTTAACTAAAATTTGAATTTATTTTGGGGTAGACAGAAACTTCTGGATTAAAACCCCTTGGACTTGGCCCTTCTGAGCAGTTTCAGAGATCAGTGGATACGTAAGGCCAGATAGCCCTTGACTCAGATTTTAAATGTTTTTCATTCAGTTCGTATCCACATTAATCTCAATAGGTGCTCAGTAAATATTGACTTAATGAATGGAAGGATAATCTGTGGGCCAAAAGTCTATCTTCTAAGATGTCTTCTCATTTTTCCTTTACTTCATCAAAAACAAAGTACATTGATCTCCCTTGCTCAAACAAAACAAAAAAAGGAAAAATAAATATTAATAAAATAGCATAATACTTTATAATAAACACACTTTAAAATATTAAATAAAATAATGTTTTAAATACCCTTACTTCATTCGGATTTAAAAATAAACTCGGAGCCAGCCCCATGGCCGAGTGGTTAAATTCTCACGCTCTGCTTTGGCGGCCCAGGGTTTCGCCAGTTCGAATCCTGGGCGCAGACATGGCACCGCTCATCAAGCCACGCTGAGGTGGCATCCCACATGCCACAACTAGAAGGACCCACAACTGAAAAATACACAACTATGTACTGGGGGGCTTTGGGGAGAAAAAGGAAAAATAAAATCTTTAAAAAATTAAAATAAAATAAAATAAAAATGTTAACCTACCAACTTATTTTCTCTACCACTCTTTAATTATGTCAGGTTTTAATTTAGGCACTTCATTATTATGCCTGCAATTTTATAGACTTTTTTAGTCTGAGGAATAATTTATTTCTTAAAGTTAGTCAATTAATTTGAAAAAATAAACCATTGAGCATCTAAAACAATTTGGAAGCTGACACAATGGTTGGAAACATAGTTACGTCCACATAAAACCCTAGAATCGTAAGTTCATAGAATTTTAGGGGTTAGATCATAGAAGTAGATGATTCTCAGAGATTTAGAAAAATTAAAGAGTTTCCTGTTTCACAAACCAGCCTTTAGTATTTAGACTGCTTCACCCAGCATCGTTGTCCCCAGTTTTCCAGAGATAAAGAGCAGTAGTTAAGTCAAGTAAGCCTAAAGCATAGCTACTGATAAACTGTGTCCAGTGTCTTGAGTCTTTGACAATGACCTTTCTTTAAAATTGTGTATAGAATCTAACAGTGACTAACTTTTAAGGCAAGCCTTATTCCCCTCAAAAAATAAAATAGTTCAGAGCACATGTGAGGTAATTTGGAAAAGAGAGTATGGATAAAGAGAGGGAGTTTGGAATACATCTTCCAAAGAGAGAATCGCATTAGAAATGATGAAGAATGGGGCCGGCCTGGTGGCACAGCGGTTAAGTTCACACGTTCTGCTTCGCTGGCCCGGGGTTTGCTGGTCCGGATCCTGGGTGTGGATGTGGCACTGCTTGGCAAGCCATGCTGTGGTAGGCGTCCCACATATAAAGTAGAGGAAGATGGGCATGGATGTTAGCTCAGGGCCAGTCTTCCTCAGCAAAAAGAGGAGGATTGGCAACAGATGTTAGCTTAGGGCTAATCTTCCTCAAAAAAAAAAAAAAAAGAAATGATGAAGAAAAAATTTGGCAAAGTAATTAAGGACAAAGTTCCAAGCAAGGCTTGAAATCTTCATGACTGTTCTATGCCTTGTATTTTTAATTTATTTTATTTTAAAGATTTCATGAGACATGAAGATGGTCATTATTCTTTGACTTTTCATTGTTGTTTCCTAATTTTTCCTCCTTTCCGAAACATAAATCTATCTTTGAGGAAATGACTGTGTATTAAAGTTACATCAACCAACTATCTTAAGATGAAATCAAATAGAAGAATGAACTTTCTTTGGAAAATTGATTAAATCTAGTTTCTCTAGTGAGAGATTTAAATAGAAATAATTTTAAATCAAACTCACCCTGGATAAAGGGTCTACTGGTAAAACTAGGAATATCCTTTTAAAGTAGAACGTTTATTACACATTCTTGGAAAAACATTTTTAATAGTATGACAAGGTGTTAATTTCCTTAATATCCAAAGGTTCTTATGAGTAAAAAGGAAACAAGTCAGTTTAAAAACAATAGATAAACAGTTTGCAGGGGGAAAAACTGATTGCTAAACAGACGCAAAGTTGAAGCTCAGTTATAATTAAAGAAATGAAAACTTCTAAGACTGAGAAGTGAGTTCTCCTCTCTCACTTTGTTAGGGATGAAAATATTTGTGAGGGCCTGGAAATCCGCAGCCTCAGGTGCCACCAGTAGGAGTGTAAATTGATAATAACCTTTTAAAGAGCAATTTGGCAGGATGTATTAGACTTTAACATGTAAATTTTACTTTTAAATTTAAATAACACATCATTTGATCTTCCAATTGCATTTAGAAATTTATCCTATAGTTTTTTACACACCTGAACAGGAATAATTCTTGCCACATTATTTATAAATAGCCAAAAACCAGCTAAGTGTCCATGAATAAGGATGTGGTTCTCTTATATGTTATGGCACATCTGTGCTTGCAGGCAGATGTTTAAAGGAAGGAAATAGAGCTATACGTGCTGCTAGAAAGAAGTCCAAGATAAATTGTTTTCTGCAAAGAAAAAAAAAAAGCAAATTGGAGGGGCCGGCCGGTGGCGCAGTGGTTAAGTGTGCGGGTTCCACTTCCGCGGCCGGCGGTTCGCCGGTTCGAATCCCAGGTGCAGACATGACACTGCTTGGCAAGCCATGCTGTGGTAGGTGTCCCACATATAAAGCAGAGGAAGATGGGCATGGATGATAGCTCAGGGCCAGCCTTCTCCAGCAAAAAGAGGAGGATTGGCAGCCGTTAGCTCAGGGCTAATCTTCCTCAAAAAAAAGCAAATTGGAGAACATCTATAGTATAATTCTGTTTGTCTAAAATAAATAAATATTTTATGTATATGTTCTGGAAAAAACACTGGGAATTGGAGGAGTGAGAAATATTTTTCCTTTGTACATTATCCTGTCTCATAACATTTTTGTCATTTTCTTTCTTTCTTTTTGGTTTTGTTGTTGTTCTGTTTGTTTATTTCTTTGTTTATTTCTTTATTTTTATAAAAATGTATAGCTAATGATGGAAGTCATTTTTACCAATTTTAAATGTTTTGTTTCAATGCCTCTAACTCTCCTGGGAGCTTCAACATATGGACTTTTTCCAGGAACAGGAACAGGATTAGGAATATTATCAGTCCCTATTTCTCTTTCTCCCTCATGGCAGCCCTGGTGGAGAGTTTCATTTTTAATAGTTGACTAAAGAGATAAAGGTGCCTTTGAGGTCAGACAAAAAAGATGCTTAGGGACATGCGCACACCAGGTCTGAGGGGAAAACGGGCTTTCAAAACAAAAGTTAAATGTGCTTTTATTAAAAACCTATACTTACTTACACACTTCTTCCTCTCTTCTCATACTGTCTCATTTACCAGCTGTGAATTACAAGCAAGGGGAAGTGAAGAGGAATTCAACGCACAAAATGAAGCACCTATTTTGCAGCTCTCTTTTGTAGGATAGGTCCAATTCCAAACAGCTCTCCCAATGTGAAATAGCAGCAACAAGAACCAAAAGTAGTCTGCCTCACGTCACGTAGATGGCAGTTGTATGTTGAGAAAAAAAGTAAAATATTCATGCCACAAGAGAGTGACTTTTGCGGACTGAAAGCAACATACACTGGGAAATGCTTATTTCAGCGAGAGTTTCTGCTTTGGACTCAATGCCCTGAAAAAAACAACCAGAAGGAGAGAAATAGGTTGTCCTAATAGCTGTTTTATTTATTCCTCTTATTCTCCTATTGGATCAAATTTTCTTGCAAACTCCTTTGTAGGTGAAAGTTTATTTTAGTGGGCACTTCCTTTGTTGAAGCTGCTTTTCAGCAAGGAACAGGGTGGATTAATCTACCGTCTTCCTAATTGCTTTGTGAAGGCTTCATTTCTCCCTAATCTCGCTGTAGCTTCTTAAGAAATGAGGCACTTACATATCCCAAGGGGGTAAATGGAGATTTCTGATGCAGAGGGTAAAGTAGAGAGTTTGCTGCATTAATCATTGAATAACATCAATCACACATCCACTTGGGCAGTTAAATTTCTGTTGAACAAAGTACAGAAATACCTGGGGAATGTCTCCCTCTTTGTAAGTGGTGTCATTAGACATCTGTCGTGAAGGCCTTGTAAAAACAGATTTGGGGATTCAAACAAAGTCATTTTAATGCTACCACAATGCTAGGCACCTAATGAGTAATATCCTATACAAATTATTGAGAAAATAAGTTCAATTTCAAAATAAATTATTGCACCAATTCCCAAAGCAGACTATTAATTACCTTCTTGCTCCAAACTCGTGTGCCCGTTGCAGCAAGAATTATCTTCCTTAAGCACCATTTTGATTTTTCAGATCCATTTTCAGAAACTAATAGGTCCAAATTTTTGCTCACATAAAGTCCATATTGCTGTTGCATGTTGAAAGGTTTTCTAACAATTGGTCCCCTTCTGCCTAATTTCCCTTTTAAAAAATTATCGTAACATTCATATGATGTTTGCTAGCCTAGGACACATGTGAACCTGCCTCATAATTTGTTTTCTCCAGTCCACATTCTACTTCTGCCATCTCCGATGCCTTTCACCCTCTCCTTTACCATTCCAGATCCATCCCATTCTGCTCTTATTGTCGTTTGCCATTCCAGCCAGCTTTGCAGAATATAAGTACAGAGCAGTGTATTTATAATAATAAAGTTACAAGGAGTTCTATTTCAGTTTTATATGACTTCATGTCAACTCAATGCAGTCTTAATTATCTTTAGTGGAATAAACGTACACTGGAGGCAAAGGGTGATTTTATGGCTTTCTCATCCTCACAAAATGATTAACATGTACAAGCATCTCATCCATACACACAGGAAGCAGTGTATGAAGATACGCTAGGAAGATATGAAGGAAGAAAGGCACAGTTCTTCTCTTTAAGGATACTTCCCGGAAGTTAACAGATGCTTTGGTTTGGTCACATGGCCACACCTAACTGCAAAGAACATTGGGAAATAAGCCTTTATTCCAAACAGCACCTGCCCGCTAAAAGCTAGGAGTCTTGTTACTAAGGAAGAAGGGAAGCAGAGATATTAAGGGACAGCCTGCAGTCTCTGCCACATAACCAAATGTTGACTCATAAATGGTTCGACAACAAATATATTATGGTACATTCAGATGAATACTGTATAATTGTTAAAATGGTGATATGGATCTTTAGTTATTAACATGGAGGTACACAATCTGTTATTAAGTGACAAAAGCAGTTCATGAAATTGTTTTCTTAGTATGATCCTATCATCTCTTATTTATCTATCTAGTTGCCCTTTCATATATTTTATTTATCATCTGCCTACCTATCCATCTATCTATCTTACCTATCTATCTTGAAGTGTTTTTTTAGTTTCTAGAATGACAGAATTGCTGAGTTACTTTGTTTGTTTTTGAAGTTTCTGACTATATTGCCTTGTGATATGACATGTGCTCTGTATGAAATGAATACTCTGGTATTTGTTGTGACTGGATTGTGGTTATTCTGGTAATTATCTGTTTTCTCTAATTATTGGGGTCAGGATTCTGTATATGCCTATTAGAACAAGCTTATTAATTGTGTTGTTCAAGACAGTGTATACTTCCTAATTATTTGTAGGCTTTCTATATCAGTTCCTGAGAGATGTGTGTTTAAAACATCCATCATGGGGGCCAGCCCGGTGGTGTAGTGGTTAAGTTCATACACTCCACCTCTGCAGCCTGGGGTTTTCAGGTTCGGATCCTGGGTGCAGACATGGCACCACTTGTCAGGCCACACTGTGACAGCATCCCACATAAAAGGGAGGAAGACTGGCAACAGATGTTAGCTCAGGGCCAATCTTCCTCACCAAAACATCTATATGTATATATATCCATCCTGATGCAGGATTTAACAGTTCTTTTAGTAGATATATCATTATTTGTTTTTATATGTTTTGAGGCTATGTTTTTGGGTGCGTGCAAGTTCAGGCTTATTATATTTTCTTGGTAATTGTTCTTTTTATAATTAAATAATGGCTCTTTTTATACCTAATATTGCCTTAAATTCTATTTCAGCTAATTAATATTGCTTTTATACCTTTATTTGTTTAGTATTTACCTGGAATATTTTTTCCATAGTTTTACTTCACATTTTGGGGGTCATTGTCTTTTATGCTTGCAAAGGGCATACAGATGGAATTTGTATAATCTCTGTTTTTTAACAGCTGTGTTTAATGTTTACATTTATTAGACTTACTATAGTTTGATTTATTTCTGCCATTTTATTTTTGGTTTTTTGTTTGTTTGTTTTTTAAAGATTGACCCTGAGCTAACATCTGTTGCCAATCTTCTTTTTTTCTTCTTCTTCTCCCCAAAGCTCCCCAGTACATAGTTGTATACTTTTAGTTGTGGGTCCTTCCAGTTGTGGCACGTGGGATGCCACCTCAGCATAGCTCGATGAGCAGTGCCATGTCCATGTCCTGGATCCGAACCGGTGAAACCTTGGGCCGCAGAAGTGGAGCGTGCGAACTCAACCACTTGGTCACAGGGCCGGCTCCTGTACCATCTTATTTTATATTTTATATTTACCATATTTTTTCTTACTTTTTGAGGTTTTTTCTGCTTTGTATTGGGTTGACTGAGTTTCTTCCCTTTTTCCTCCTTCAGTGTTTTGGAAGATATATATTCCATTTCTTTTAGAAGTTACCCTTCAATTTTGAATATGCCACACTTGACTTAAGAAAGACTAAAGTCAGTCAATAGCTCTGTTCTCTCTTCTCACATTATCATTGTCTAGTTTATTAGTTTCACCTGTTTTTTTAAAATCTCCCTAAATTAGCCTTTATTTTTAAGGTCGTAGAGTATCCCATACAGAGTACTTCTCTTCGTCTCTGGAATTCGGAACCAATACAGAGAAAGAAGGAGAGTGGGGAGAGACAGAAATAAGAGATTGAAAACCCACTTATAATACTAGCTTTATTTTAGATAAAGCTGATGGGAGAAAGTGATTTTAGATCTGTGGCCAGATGGCCTTGCTCATACTTTATTCCTGAATTAGATGGATTTAGCCCCCAGTGGCAGAGTGAGACAACAGCAAGTCTCCTTAATAAGGCTGGTTGCTCACCGTGGACACAGGCAGGCCATCTCCTGCCTTTAGGAGGAATGGTTAAGGGAGCAGAGAGGAGTTGAGGGTTCTGATAATATCACTTGTGGAGATTGGAGTAGAACTTCTCTCCTTTTCTGTGGACATCTGAGTGGGAAGTGATTGTTCCTCCAACAATTATTACTATCATTGCTGTTCTTGTTAATGTTGTTTTCTATCATCCCTGCTTAAGGCTGATTGACCGTGAAGCTAATGTCTCAGCTTCAGGACCCTTAACCTGATGGACCCTCCCATGGTTCTGACACCAGGAGGAAGCAGTAACTCCACAAGAGTTGGAAGAATGGAGTCCTCCTAGCATGGAGGTCGTTCTTCCCACCCTGGTGGTAGTCTTGGAGGTGCAGGAGCTGGGGGTTGGGCATGCTTGGGCACCAGTCCCCAGTGACAACCTGCACTCCATGGCACCCATCAAACATCAGCATCGTCCCCAAGGAGAAGAATCTGACTGAGACACTGTCCCACTCCCAGCTCGGCAAGGGCCACGTGACTTGGCTTCATGGTCACCTTGGCACACCCCTCTGCTGAGAAGTGCCCTGGCAAGGCAGGGGTGGGAGCGGTACTGGGTATGGTGAAAACCAGCTGACCTTGATCAGCTTGCTGTGAAATCAACGGGCTGGGGTTAGCTGAAGACTCTCCCCACTACCAATAACACATGTGAAACCAAAATCAACTTTTCTAACTATGAATGATCAAATTTTGACCAACTGTGTTAGAAGACTGATTTATCTCTCTACTCTTTATATAGGATGATATTTAAAAGTCGTTATCACACTAAGAGGTGAGCAAAGAATACGCAGCCAAAAAAATGTAGGGAATACAATGTATTATAGAGGAGATGAATCCATTATAGTAAAAATGATTAAAGATTGTATCACATTCCTGAATTTTGTGAGGTTCTGTAGCATTTAGCTACAATTTAAATTTTTATTTGTTGTGATTTCTATTTTCATCCTAAAGAAAGGTAAACTTTTGTACCTAATTTTCTATTAACACTTTGTTATTCTTAAAAAGGGGTTCCCGAAATTATGAAAGATTTAGGTCTCACAAAACATGGATCCACCCTTGTTTTTTCAGTTTTATAAAAATGTTTGCGGATTTCTTTACTTAGCCTTGCTCCTTGTTTCTCGCATCTTTTTCCGGGTAGTGTTTCTCCTTAACCACGCACATCCTTTCGTGGTTCTTGCAGGGAAGGTCAGCTAATGGTACACTCGGATAGGGCCATTATCTAGCCCTCACCCTCGAATGAAACCTGGCTGGGGGGAGAATTCTATTCAGGATTGTTTTCCCCCTTTCAGCACTTAGAGTTGCTATTTCACTTCTGGAGTTTGTCCTTGTTGCAGGAAAAGGTACTTTTTCCTTTAAGGACAATCTGTCTTTTCTCCCTGTTTCTTTTCTGTCTGTCTTTTGTGCTCTGCGGTTTCATTCTCACTTGGCTGGCTTTGAATTTGTTTTTATTTAACCTGCGAGGCCTGAGGTGTACTACAATCTGAGGACTGATGTCTTTTCTCGATCCTGGGAGAGTGTCATTCTTTGGTTTTCTATCTTTTAAATTGTTTTTAATAAATACTAAGACGATACAAAACAATATCTTAAAAATATATGTAAGGCATAAAGAATAATGGGGAAAAAACAAAACAGAATAACAGTACAACACTTATGTACTCACCATTGAATATAGGAAGAGAACAAAGAGGAAAAGGACAAAGAGAGCAACATTGTACTTTTGGACTCCCCCGTGCACCGACGCTACGACCCCACCTATTCCTCTCCCTTCAGCGGCTACCATTATCCTAAACTTAATATTTATCATTTCTTTGTAGTTTCACAAGGAAAATATATTGTTAGACATATTTTTAAACTTTATATCGGTGGACTAATGCTGTTCTTCAATTTATTTTCTCCACTCAAAATTACCTTCCTGAAATGATGTCATTGAGTGTAGCTATAATTTATTCCTGCTCATTCCTGTGTAGCATTCCATCACTCACATTTTATCCATTCTACTGTCAGTGGACATCGGCTTGTCTCTAGTTTTTTACTATTAGGCGTAGTGCTGCTTTAAGCATTTTCATAAATGCCTCCTGGAACAGGATAGTTACTCTAGAGTTTATACCTGGGAGTGGGATTGCTAGGTCACAGAGTATGGGCATCTTCATAAAGCACAATTGGTTTCCAAAGTGATTGTACTAATTTACCCTCCCATCCTTGCTCCACATCCCTGCCAATGTGTAATAGTTCAGACTTTAATATTTGCCAATTTTGTGGGTATGTATTGGTACTTCTCAGTAGAATTAATTTGTCTTTTTCTCATTGGTAATATATGTTTATTGGCCATTTATGTTTTCTTTTCCATAAAATGCTTAAGTCTTCTGACTCCCTTTTTTATAAATTGGTTATTACCTTTTTCTTATTGATTTGTAAAATTTTTTTACATATTCAAGATACTAATCCCTTGACTATTACATATTTAGCAAATATCTCCTCCCAGTCTATGGCTGGTCATTTCATTCTCATTATGGTGTCTTTTGACAAATGGATATTGTTGTTTTAATGTAGCTAAATTTGTCAAGTTTTCCTCTGTGGTTTTCCATTTTTATGTCTTGTTTGAGAAAATGTTCATGTTTCTGGGATTATAATAGTATTCTCCTATATTAACTTCCAAAACTTTTATAGTTTTGCATTTCACATATAGCTTATTAATTCACCTAGAGTTGATTTTTGTATTTGATGTGATGAAGGGGTGTAAGTTCTTATTATCTTACGTATCTTATCTGTGTTTTTATGTTATCTCCCATGTCGCATTATAAAAAGGTATATTGTGGGATGCAGGAAAATGGTATTCTGAGGGAAATTATAGCCTTAATACTTAAAGTCTAAAAATTAAGTAGCTACGTTTCCAAATTTGAAAGTTAATAATAACAGAAAAGCGACAAAGGAAGTAGAAAAACACTATAAAGATAACAGTAAAAACTAATTAAATAACCATCATATAAACAATAGATCAATATTAAATAATAGGGTCAAGGAAGGCAAAATACTATTCTTTGAAAAGTAGCAAAATAGATAAACTCTGGTGAGACTACTCAAGAAAAAGAGAAAAGGCACAAATCAATATTAAATTGATAAAAGTGTCATAAGTTCAGATGCAACAGAGATTAAAAAGATAAATGCTTTCAGTTAACCTTACGCTAATAAAATCGAAAATTTAGAAGAAAACATGCAAATTTCCGGAAAAATGTATATTGATTTTCATTTATCTTGCTAAACTCTCTTATTAATTCTAATAATTTCTCTGTGGATAATTTTAAGTTTTCTACATAAAACAACCATATAAAATGTGAATTGTAACGGTATTTTTCTCCCTCTGTTGTCTCTTTGAATATCTACAACCTTCTTTCTGGAATGCCTATTAGAAATACATTGGAACTTCTCATTCTGTTTTCCGTGTCTCATAACTTCTCTTTCAAATTTCCATCTTGTTATCTCTCTGCTGCATTATGGGTTATTTATTCAGATCTGCTTTTCAGTTGACTATTTTGCATGATGATTTAACTATTCATTGAGTTTTTAATTTGAATGAATTAATCTTTTATTTCCAGGAGTCCAGTTTGGTCCTATTTCAAATCTACTTATTCTCTGCTCATATTTTCCTTTTGTTCTATTATTATTTCAATTCCTTCTTTTATCTCTTTAATCATTTTAAATATTAATGTTTTTTCTCTGCTTTTTTTTTTCTCCCTAAATCCCCCAAGTACATAGTTGTATATTTTAGTTGTGGGTCCTTCTAGTTGTGGCATGTGGGATGCTGCCTCAACGTGTGTGGGCTGATAAGTGGTGCCATGTCCGTGCCCAGGATCCGAACCGGCAAAACCCTGGGCTGCTGAAGTGGAGTGCGCAAACATAACCACTCCGCCACGGGGCTGCTCCCTAAATATAGTAATGTTTATGGGGGCTGGCCCCGTGGCGGAGTGGTCAAGTTCTCATGCTCCGCTTTGGTGGCCCAGGGTTTCGCCGGTTCAGATCCTGGGCGCAGACGTGGCACCGCTCATCAACCCATGCTGAGGCTGCATCCCACATGCCACAACTAGAAGGACCCACAACTAAAAATATACAACTATGCACTGGGGGGCTTTGGGGAGAAAAAGGAAAAAATAAACTCTTAAATATAGTAATGTTTACAGCTGCTTTCAGAGTGTTCAATTATCTATAGTTCTTTGGGTACTAATTCTATTGATTAGTGCGTCCTGTGATTCATCCTCATTTCCTCGTATGGCTTGTAATTTTTTATTGTGAGCTCATCTTAAGCATGATGGTCTTTTCTGTGGGAGTCCCGTGTACCCTAGATTGTGGATTTGCCACTATAGTGTGGATTTACATTTGGTTCTGCAAGGGTCCCAGAGTTTTCATGGGACTTGACAAAATTTCTCTTTTCTTGCCCAGTTATTTATATTAGCTGAGAATTCTCATACTATAAGGCTTGTGGTTTTAATATCTCAGAAGAGATGCTTCTTTTTCCTTCATACTCAAAGCCTTGAATACTGCAAGACTCCTTGCTCTGTTTCCATGCTGGAGTTATTTTTTTGTGCCATTTTTATGGACTAAGCAACTTTGCAAGAGCTGATCCTTAATTCAGCCTCTTCATTCCAGCTATTCATCTTGAGTAGACCCAAGACCATGTCTTCTGTCTCCATGTGCAGTTTATACCCCAACTCTAGGTGCTGGTTTTATCAGCCTGACCTCAGAGCTCTAGCCATCAGTGGATTTCCCTTTCCTCCTTCTTGGCTCAATTATCTACTTTTAAAAACACAATTTATTTGTGTATTAGTAATTTATTTTATTTTATTACATTTTATCCAGAATATCTACGTGTTTATTGCAGGAGGGTATCTGCGTCAGTCCCCCATGTTGCTGGAACCAGAGGTTGTAGGAAAATCTCTTGATTTACCCTAATTTAGATCTGCATTTAAATAAGTATTCTCCATTGAGTGGGATTACAGGTGAGTTTAATTTTCTATTAATGCCTTACTTTTATTGTTTGGACTTTATACAATACTTTTAGTATATGTAATATACAGACTTTCTGAATATGTAATACTTTTCTTACTTGGAAATATTACAAAATGATTTCAATTTTGAACAGAAATTTTAATGAAAACTAGATTAAGGTATCAGATTACCATATAGTTCAGAAATTATTTTACTCTCACCTATCTATGTTAAGCAGGGGGAGAAGTAACACGATGTTCCAGAATTATTTTATATTTGGCTTTAGAACACATTACAATGAAATGTCACTAATTCAGACTAAACTAGGACAATGAACCTAAGTTAGTCTAAAGCCTCAATATTTTTAAAGCTTTTTTCTTTCTTCAAGTAAATGCAATAAATGGAACAACAAATGGTGGAAATTCAGAAAACTTCTATGTTCTATAATAAGCAAATATTTATAAATACAAATAAACAAATATAGATGCTTCTAAATAGAAAAATCTTTCCCACCTCCCATCTCTACTCCTCATCCTTGCGTTTATTTTTTACTATTAGATTCAAATATCCTTGAGATTGTTGGACTGATAGCTTTTTGAAAGTCTATGGTTTCAGTCTCCCAATATTTGTGTATATTTGTTTCTGAGTATATCTGGGGGTGTGGGACATGTCTTTGGGTGTGAGAGTGTGTACGTGGGTTTGAGGGAGACTGTTGGGGTTTGGGGGGCATCTGTGCCTAAAGATTTGTAAATTCTCCATTACTTTTTCAATGAATACTTTTACTTGTAGCCCTGTCCCTTTTCAAACGATCATTAATTCTAAATTATCAAGGCTCAAATAATGTTTTTCTTTTTCTTATTTTTTTTTAAGATTTTATTTTTTTCCTTTTTCTCCCCAAAGCCCCCCGTTACATAGTTGTATATTCTTCGTTGTGGATCCTTCTAGTTGTGGCATGCGGGACGCTGCCTCAGCGTGGTTTGATGGGCAGTGCCATGTCCGTACCCGGGATTCGAACCAACGAAACACTGGGCCGCCTGCAGCAGAGCGCGCAAACTTAACCACTCGGCCATGGGGCCAGCCCAAATAATGTTTTTCTGTAAGTGATTTGCCAAGATGTATGCACTGAATTTTTTTTAATTCAAGAGTTTTTAAAAACTTAACTCTAAAGAGGGAGGAAAATAGAAAATATTCTCCACAAATGCCACATCAAACACCACCCAGTATATTATCTGGACATCTCCCTCATGGCCCCTGCTTCCTTCAGAAAGCCTTTACAATAAATTTTATAAAAACAAATTTTGTATAGAACAAAAGATTGCCAGAATAACAAAATGTGTAGGACAGTTTCTCACAACGGATTTTCAATGGCATACATACATCTCTTTCCTAGATGTTATAGCTTTGCTAAGACCTTAGAAGAAATTTTTTAGTTTTTCTGGTAGAAGGGAAGAAAAAAGAAAGGAGGAAGAAAATAACAAATGGGGAAAGGAAGAAAGGACAGAAATGAGGCCTAATAAATATAAATATATTATTATATATTATATATTAATATATGTAAGTATATATAATTATACCAAATGTATTTCTTTATAAATCTAGCATTTCCCATTCAAAATTATTGATGGTTCCGAGCCAGGAGAAGTAAGGAAATGGTTTCTATGTTGTGGTTTGGGTGTGCACAAAAGAGCTAACTATAGTAGACCAGAACAGCCTGGTAGTGTCTGACCCTGGATTTGACCCATCTGTTGAGTTGGTCAGAAACTACAGAACCCAAATTCCACCTGGGAAATCAGGAGAGGAGCAGGAGTTCAGGCTTCACCTAGGATCTGGGGAGCATGGCCCCTGGCCATAAGACTACCCTAAAATGTGGATGAGCTGGAGACTCCTCCAGTTTAGAGTCAGATGTACCTGTGTTCCACCCCATAGTCTCCAGTTATTGGCTGCATGAGTTTTAGTCGGTTACGGTTCTTCACACTCTTTTAGTATCCTTATCCATATTCCTACCTCGTAAGATCTTCATGAAGATCAGATGAGATGATGCATGTAGAGCTCTTTGCACCTTGCCCTGTCACACAGCAAGTACTCATTTACTGTTAGCTGTCACTGTTTTTACAGTTTCTCTGGTACTTCTGGTAAGAGGTAGGCGTCAGGGGGTGTTCAGGAAGGAGGAACCTGAAATTTGTGACCCAGGCAGGCACACAGCATCAAACAGCATTGTCAGTGGGTACAAGGCCACGTTGATGAGTTGAGAGACCAGACTCCAGTACCAAGGGAGGGTGGAAGGACAAAACTGCCATAGTGGTAGGGGCAAACAGAGCCCCCCCGCTCAGAAGGCTAGCATAACAGGAAGGATTCAATGGCTGAGACCCAATCCCTGGAAACAAGACAGGGATGTGGTTAGCAAAACTGGCGGCCAAAATGAAGACTGCTCTCAGCTACAAGGCACGGCAGAGACCTGGAGGACCAGCGGCAAAGGGGAACGGGCGTCCAGTCTAAAGTGTCCAGCCATAGCTTTCAAAATCTACCAAAACCCACCCCGCTCCAATTAGCTGATGACCGGTCCTTGAACCAGAGGGAGCTACACTTGCTGGAGGAGATGAATGGAATTTTTTCAGCTTTAGTTGTATTTATTTTTGAACGTATATTTATGATTCAAAAGTCAAAACTATATAGAAAGGTTTACACAGGAAGTCTTGCTTCCGCTGTCCTCTCCATTCCGTTCTCCTCCACTCCTGTAGATAACCACTCCCTACAGACAGCTATCCTTTCAGTATTTCTTCTTACAAATACAGATATGTGTACATATTCTTACTCTCTCTGCCTGTTATACAAATGATAGCGTACTACGTACACCTTGGGGTTTTTTTCTTGACAATATATCTTGTAGATTTCTCCACACCAAGATAGAAATCTGTGTTCTATTTTATGGCTGCATAGTACTCCACTGTATGGATGTACCATAGCTATTTTGAACAAAGTCTCTATTATTGCCAAATACTTGGGTTGTTTCTATCTTTTGCTGTTACAAACAATGTCACAAGGCATGACCCTGGGTGTATGTCCTTTTGTACTTTTACAAGGTATCAATAAGACAGATGCTCAGAGGCACAGTGGCTGGGTCAGAGGGTAAGTTTGTTGATAATTTTCTTCATTATTACCAAATGTTTCTAAAAGAGCTGTTGCATTTTTGGTTAACACTTGCATTATATGAGAACGCCTGCTTCCCTATAGCCTCACCAACAGAGCATGTTGTCCAGCTTTTAGATTGTTGCCAAGCTGGTGAGACGGTTGTAATTTTGAAGTCTAATGAAAAATGAAGCATACTTTTATAAAAGCCCCTACTAAGTAATACTTCAGTATTTGGAATGGTCCTTCTTCCTTCCTTCTTTTCTTTTTTCCTTTAAATACCATAGCCCCAAATATTTTGTCTTTAGTTTTATAGGCTTAGTTGTGTATTCCAGAACCTGAAGCATTCTGGATATGATGAATTAGACTGACTGGTGTAGGTAAGAAAGATGAAGAATTTAAAATCCTGACTGATGTCCTGGGTGCTGGTCTTCCTCCAGCCTCTGCACACTGCACATGCTGGGTCCCCATAACACCAGGCTGATCTCTTGACCTTGACTGAACATCTCCCTGTCCACTCTCTCACCGCCAGCAATCCCCTGGCGTCCACCTCACAAATATTACCTACAACAGGCAGGGTGCGATGGAGGGAATTTTTAAAGACTTGCATGAAGTGCAGTTAGCAGACTAAGAACAAGAACAATGATGAGAGTTGTTACACACACGCCCCAGCCAGAGAGACCGAGGTCTAAAGAGGAGTGGCTCAGGTTATTTTCAATAAATTTTATTTATTTTTTATTTTATTTATTTACTTATTTATTGTGAGGAAGATTGGCCCTGAGCTAGCATCTGTTGTCAATCTTCCTCTTTTTGCTTGAGGAAGATTGTTGCTGAGCTAACATCTGTGCCAATCTTCCTCTATTTTATGTGGGACGCTGCCACAGCATGGCTTAAGGAGTGGTGCTAGGTCCGTGCCTGGGATCTGAACCTGCGAACCCCGGGCCACCAAAATGCAACACATGAACTTAACCATACACCACCAGGTTGGCCCCTCAATAAATTTTATTTTCAATAAAAATGTTGATATAAAAGATATATCTTTTTCTATTTCATTTGCACTCAGATCATTAAAGATGGCTTTGAGTAAAGCACTGGAGAAGGCATAAGGGTTTTTATGAACACACAGGACATTCTCAGTGCTCATGACTAGAAAAGATGACAGTGCAGACTCCTGGGTCTGTAGGCTCTCCTGCCTCTCTGCCCTGCAGACAATGTTCCCGACCCTGCAAGGCTCCTGCTGTTGAACTTCCAGCCACTTTCACTGTGAAACTTTCATATGGAGGCCGCCACAAGCCAAATGAACGCTTTCCTGGGAATATTAACTATATCTATTTCCCCAGAACCCTTAAATTTAAAACTTCTCAAAACAAAGAAAGCAAATCAACTTCTGACAGAGTAATACAATGCCAAGAATACAATGCCAAGATTGCCTGTCACATAATAGCCAGAATCTTACACTGGAGTGAAAAAAAAAATTAGAAGTTAAACTAAAGTATCTAGAAAATACATCACAACTCAGGTATCATTAACCTAATTGTGGATCAATCAAGTTAATAATTTTATTTTATTTTTGGTACAAAGGAAATATTGAGTATCTGTATCTAATAATTTTAATGATCTTGAGCTCTTTGGAAGTATATTAAGAAAGATTTTCCAATGGCGTATTTTACTGATAGCATCTTTTAAAAAAATCATAAGTCTATAGGGTGGCCACAAAGTCTTTTTTCATGCTACTTAAAAGTTATATATGGGCTCCTCTCTACAGAAATCTTATTTCCTTCATGTTTTCCCAGACATCTTCTCTCATAGCTGGAAAGCATTGAAGCATCCATTGTAGCTGTTTCTAGGTCTTTGGCTCCTGTTACATGGGGTGGAGAACTTTTCTTTCCTAATGTCCCAAGGCAAAATTGCCCATTTGTTAAGTAGGGATCCTGAGAAGGTCATGCTGTGGAATGTTCTCTAGCTCCAAGAGTAGAATGTTGATGCATTGCCTTGTCGTCTTTCTCATTCCTGCGCCAACCACCGTGAAGTGCCCTCAGATGAGCAGAGTGGCTGGCACTTGTCTTTCTCTAATATGGTTCTGTCAGGTCATCTTCTGAAATCGCTGCCCGTATCCTGACATGAGAGGGATTCTGCTCAGTTTCCTTAGAACAATGCATTTATTACTAAGGACACATTCTCAAGCATGGGGGCTGTTCAGGAAGTGTCACAAGAGCTCAAATATATCAGTCACATTGGTACTATGCCTGGGGGAAGGGGATGTTGCCCCATTATTGCTCTGACTGGTTGCAGAGGTCATACATTCATTCAACAATTACCAGTGGAGGACCAGGTCCTATGTTAGGCTCTGGATAGACAGAAATGTGGGGTGCTCTCCTGGAGCACTCAGTCTAGGGGTGGAGACACAAACATTCACAAATATTTACAACACGAGATAATAAGGGCTAAAATGGTGATGTCTACAGGTTGGTTTCATAGCTCAGAGGTGACTATTCCACTGGGTGTTTGGGAACTGTGATCAGGAAGGTTTCACAAAGAAAGTCATATCTGGGCTGAATTTTGGAAGATAGTAGCTTTTAACCAGCCAGTGGGAAAGAGCACAGAAAGCAGCAAATGTTCAGGCAGAGATGTATGAGAGAGCCTGGTGGGGCAAGGAATTAGAAATGGAATTCACCAGGGATGATGTCACCAAGCGGGCGAGCAGTGAACCAGACTCGGGAGGAAGCGTCTGGACAGTCAGGGGAATGACGTGCTGGACGTTCGGGGGAATGACGAACACAAAGGCACAGAGAGAGGAACTGGTGTATGAGGGCAGAGGGGACGCTACCTTGACCAGGGCAGGGCTGTCCCCAGGGAAACTATGGTGAGCTGGCTGGCCACAGGGCCCTGACAGAAAAGGAAGAGGAGCACCCTCAGGATGGGGGCGCTGGTGGCCATGAGGAAACGAGGTTGGTGAAGGAAAAAGAGAAAGCATGGAAGAAGCCTCAGGCTAGAATGGTCCCAGGGAAGTCAGAGGAAGAGAAAAATAATTCTAAGACTTAAAGAGCCACTGGAGGACCTGCAGGCTGGTTCATTTGTCTCCTTTTGCAGATAAGGAAGTTGATGGGTCTGCCACCATGTGCTTCTTTCAGGTCAAAGACTGTTGTATGTCCATGAAACTCCCATCCTGCCCTCACCTCTGAGTCTTTTTGTTCCTACTTGACTCTTAGAGGCGCTTAGATGATCTAAATAGACCTCCCATCCAGGCTTTAATAAGCAGGAGTAGAATGAAAATCACAAAACACCACACTTCAGATTTCAATATATATTTCCAAAAGATTGAAGCAGAGAAAAGCCACGAAAAGACAAGTGGGTTTTGCTAGGAGAAAAACGTCATTAGCCATCATAGATGAAACTTTTCCAGTGGCCAGGTGAGGTTAGAAATCAGAATAGGGCAGGGATGAAGATATAAAATAAAGGCAGGTGGACTAACTGTCCAGGGAATTTATCCATGGAAGGTCAGCAGAAAGGTTATTCTAAAGTTTTGACCTTGAACCTAACATTTTTGTGACTTCCATGAATTATCTCACATTAGCAAGAAGGTCTAGTCTAGTTAATGATAAATGTATCAAAGGATAAATTGCAATTTGCAACACTGTTTTTTCCAGACCCAGTGAGGTTTCTAGTAACAATGTGTCTGGTTGTCTCCAAAAGTTTGTCATCTTCTCCCATCCTTCCCCCTTCTCCTTCCCTTGCAGTTTCTTTCTTCCTTCCTGGTCTCCACAGCACCCACCGGATGAGGCATATTCTCATTTCTGTGCACCCATCCTTCCTTGTCATTGCAACCAAGGGGACCCACGCGGCCCCACACAGCAGAGTGGGGGGAGCTTCTAGAGGCCCAGGGCCAGCAATCCCCTTTACTTCTCCCTTCCCTCTGACCTTAATACCAGCATTTTGTTGTGAGGATTATTCACGGTTCTTCATTATCACCTCCAAAGTGAAAATGCCCCACGTCACCCACTGTCTTATCTAGCCACAGAATCATGGAATGAACTTTGGCCTGGAAAATCGCCCCCATACTGCATCCCCTTTCCCTACCTCCCCCTGGGTCAGTGCCCAGCTTGATCTACCAAGGATCAGCTGTAACTTGGCAATGACAAATCCTGGGATTCCAGCCTTTAGGAAATGGGTTGAGGATGCACAAGCCTGAACTATTAGGATGGAAGGAAAAACTTTTTCAGTATTTAGACATATTTTCCTTTTCCTACTTTCAGCCCATTCATATGTAGGGCTGTTTCTGAGATGTTGTGCAGTAAACAGGATTTGTCCCTGGCATCACAGCCTCGCCATTCACTGTACTACTCACTCCCGCTTCATCTCACCTTCTCTCTCGTCCTCATTTCCTCCTCCTCTTCTCCTCTTCTTCCGTGTCAAAGCAGGCCTTCAGGAACGGATCGGAAACACATTCATACTAAAGTATAAATGACTGATTAGAGCTTAAAGTATTACTCATTAGAAACATATTTGCATTTTGACAGGGCTCAAAGCCTTTAGAGAAAGGACTAAATCAATAAGTCTCTAATGGAGAAATTTTAATTAGGTAGCAGAAGAAATGTTTAGGGTTGAGTGGAGACGCCCGGTTTTCCTGAAATCACACAACAGACACCTATTCTATTTAGAAAACAAAATGCATACATGTGCACACACATACAGACACACACACACACACAACCTACTTACCTATTTAATTCCAGGCAATACGTTAAATGGTTTACATATATTCTCTCCTTTAATTCTTACCGCAAAAAAACATGCAAAGTAGATATTCAGTGTTTCACATACATCCTACTACACAAAAAGGTTAAGAAAATTGCCAAAACATGTATAGCCCGTAAATATGGAACTGGGATGGGACTCTGACTTCCTCCCACAGATCAGGAAGACCCCAGAGGGAGTACTCTTTTCACGTGGTGGGAGCAGTTTTCCTCTTTGCCTCCTGGGTTGCTTAGTTAAGCAACACATATAGAGCTTTAAAAATCTTTTCTCATAAGTCATCTTTAAAAGTCCCCTTAGTCATCTTTGTTTTTCTCTGATCTCCCCAGAGTTTGTGTGTGTCATCCTCATGATGATGTGCCCCAAATGAAACAGTGGCCTGGTCTATTTTCACTTTTCAGCCTATGCAGGAACTAAAAAATAAACAGCATATGGTGAAAAGTTAATGAGATTGAAAAAAATAAGTTCCCTTGAAATAATCCACAGGCTTTTCTACATGTGTTCTTGGTCGGTTTTCAAAAACCACAGGAGTTTTACTATGCTTCAGAAAAAGGTGAATATTTGCATTGTTTCTGTTGGGGTCGGTGGGAAACCAATCTCATAGCATCAGCACTAATCATCATGTTGTATAGAAACAAGTGCCACACTACACTGGTACAGACCAAGACTTACTGTGCTGTGCTCGAGCATTAAAGATGGTCACAGCAACTGGGCAATGCTCTCTCCAGTTGCAAATCTCATGTCGCATGATGCTCCTTTAGCCAAGAATGATGAAGTCTTACCTAGAGTGGAAGAGGGGAAACCAGACAGTTTCTGAGGGGAGCAACCCTCTGAACACAGCTTAGAACTTCTATTAGCATAACAGGTAGACTTGACCTTTTAAGAAAAACTTCCTACACCTTTGAAGCAAATAAAAAAAGAAGTTAAGAATCCTGTCTTTATCTTAAATGAGTAGTCGCATAAAAAGTTATTGTTGCTTATGCTCCATCAGTTCCCTGCAGTGAAAGAAACAATTAATTTGAAAATGCATGTAAATAATTTTATTTGTACGTTTGTGTTGCCACAAAGTTCTCTTGACAAGTGCTAAAGAGCCCGCTGTGGGTCCAGGATTGTTCTGAGCATTGTGGAAGATATGAGAGAAATTGAAGATAGGGACTTTGTCCTTAAGGAATGGATAATCTAGCTAGAGAGATGAAAGGTCCTTAATACAATAAAGAATAGCATCAAACAGTTCCCTTGTGCCCAGGACTGTGCTAAGAGCTTTGCAGGGCTTGCTTCATTTCATCCTCAGAAGCCCCGTGAAGTAGGAGCTATTATTTTCTGGGTTGTATACAGGAGGAAATCAAGGCTTGAGACGTTTACTGAACTCTCAAAGGGTTGTTGTGAGAATTGTATGAGAAACCATAATGCAGTATATCAGGTTTATATTTTGTTCCCTTCCCTCCCCCCACAAAAAGGAAAAAAAAAAAAAGAATTTCAAAATGAAGCAGAGTAAAACCAAAATCAGTAGCTTAAACAGAAGTAAACAGAAGTTTATTCTTCTCTCTCATAAACCTAGTCCGGAAGTGAAGAGTGACAGAGCCAGCACTGCAGCTTCTCTCAAACACATGGGCACACCTCCCTCCAAAGGGATCCAGGAAATGTAGACTCTTTTTACAGATGGTCTTGTGCTCAGTTAGAAATTGGGGCTTCTATACTAAAGGTGAGGAGAACAGATGTTGGGTTAGGCAACTTGCATCTCTGCCATATGTATGCAAAGTGCTGGGCACAGGATAAATACTGTAAATGTTAAGTAATAATAGTTATAAAAGTCAGAGCAGCCTAGAAGGGCCTCAGTTTATTGATTAAATGTGACTAATTTCTGCCTGAGGTTTCCCCTTTCCAACACTTACGCCCTATCCCTAAATAGGGAAGTGAGAAGACAGGAGGGCATTCTAGGTGCTCCAAACACTGGTTCCTGGGAGCATCCACTCCCAGGGCTTGTCTCTCTGTTTCCTCCTCTAGACCTGCGAGGTGGCTTGCCCCAAGCTTTGCACCTGTGGAAAGGTGGCAGAAAGCCAAGTCATGATGCAAAACAAGGATACTGCCCAGGCCCGGGCATTTCCCAACCTAGGCTTCTGCTTGCTTCTCATGTCCCTTTCAGGGCCTGCAAATGATAGCTCTGGCCTCTGACAAATGGCCGAGGAGCAGGGCAGCCTCACTGTGTAACTCCAGGGGACAAGGAGTCACACTGGACAGAGGCGTCCTTTAGATCAGTGACAACAAGCATGGAACTCTGGTGCTGTGTGAACAGGAGGTCTTGGGAAGAGGGGCTGGTTGTAACTCATGGGTTGGGTATCTTGATTCACTTGGTTCATTTGGTTGAAAAAGTTTTCCATGAATCATCTCAATGTCACAAATTCCTAGATAAGAGAAAGGCTCTCAGGCCACAAAATATTTGCACTGTATGGATCTGAGGAGTTGCCTTCAGCTTCTTAAAACTTCTAAACTGTCTTTAGATAGAAGATTCTTCTATGAGCAGAGTTGGCTTATCAGAGCAGTGGTGGGGAGGGAGGCGTGGGGGAGAGCGAGGTAGAGAATACTGGATGGGATAGATGGATAGGGTGGGGCAGACAGGATGGCAGGGATAAAAATTGGAGATTCCAGCTGCTTCATACCTTGGTTTGGGCCAGGAAGGGGTGGGGTGGAAAAAGAAGTGGAGGTAAGACCTTTATCCTTCCATTTCCTCACTCCCATATCTAATCTATTTCCAAGCCCTTCTATGTTATCTCCTCGCTGTCTGTCTCATGGAGGGCCACTGCAAGCATGCATGGTGCTTTGTGCAAAGTAGAAGACATCTCATCCTCCAGCGGACTCAGTCCTGTGCCAGGACTCAATGAGTGGAAAGTAAGGCTCTGGCTGAACTGCAGCCCCCACTCACGTCCTTGACTGGGAGCTCTTGAGCAGTGAACGATCCACACATTCTTAAGTGGTGGACTCACTGGAGTCAGTTCACTTATCTCCCTCCCCGTGGTCCTTCTTGCCCCCATCCAACTCTCTCATCTCTCATCTCTCACTTGGACTGTGCTCCATCATGACAGATAAGTGGGCGAGCCATTTACAAAGAGACTCAGACTTAGACTTTGGTGTTGTTGCCAAGTAAGGTTACACATTTGGTCCTAGAGATACAATGACTAGATGAAAAGATGTTCATCGTATTGTTTGTGTTTCAACTTATGATCTATCAACAAGGACCACACAGCCTGCAGGGCACTATGAATTAACTAAAATAAATAAATCAGAGTTTTTCTTTGAAAAGCACACTTGTATTGTAGTTTTCAGGCCAAATGTTTTTTAAAATGTAAACATTAAAATAAATCAATTTCTATGATCTTCTTTTATTAGTTCTTAATATCACAATATACTGGGAGCCTTGATAAATGAAAGTGGTCAGGCCTCCCAGGCCCAAGAGGCACAAGCCTGAACTCCTGGGACCTGATCCCCATTCTAACTCCCATCTGCTCTGGCTCCACCTCCGAGTCCCGCAGCCAGAGGATTCTGTGACAACCCAGATCTGATCATGTCAGCCCCTGCTTAAGGGCTGAGGCTACTTGACACTGCTCTCGGAACGCAGGCCCTGAGTGAATTGGGATGTGGGGTCCAGCATAGTGGCCCCCATCTCCGCAGCAGCTCCGGGCACACCTGCCAGACTCTGCTCTCCAGCTCCACTGGGCTCCGGCTGTTTGGGATGCCCTTTCTCTTCCTTCCCTGGTTGATGTCGCCTCACTTTTCGGTTTTCAGCCCAAACCACATTTCCTTGGGGAAGCCTTCCCTCAGGCCCCAGCCTACGTCAGGCTTCTTGGTTTATTCCCCTCATAGAACTCTGTATCTTTCCATAAGAGCACGTTATCTCCGTGCAATTATCCAGTTATCAGTGTGGTCATTGGATTAACGCCTAGCAGGTACACTCAATGGGGTAAGTTCCTTGTTTTCTTTTTTTTTTTTCCTGGGTGCAATGGTTGCAGAGCCTAGCACAGGGCCACTGTGGAGCAGGCGCTCAGCAATTATTTATGAATGAATGAATGGGTGTGAGCCAAGAAGCTACCTTCCCAGCTGCTTCTGGTGGCTTATGCTTTAGGAAGGAAACCTTTCACCTGAATGGTCCTTGAGAAAGCAAGTCACCAGCAGCACAGGGAGGTGCAGCTGGAGAGGAGGCATCTGAAAGAGAAGATGCCAGGCATAGCTCACTGAATTTTAAGTCCTATAGGAACATGTCACAATGTGGAAATTTCCTTTAAGTTAGGGAGAGGAAAAAATTATTTATGCTTGACAACTTGGGCATTTTCAGAGGAATGCATTATAAGCGAATTCTCAATGAAATTATGATGTCATTTTGTGTAAGACAAGCATATAACCGAGTCCTTTGGCCTTTACTGGAACAATCAGATGACTGTCAATCATGTACTCTTCCAGGTGCCCACTGATTCTCTTAATGAATTAGGGGCAATGCAATAGAATATAAGCAAGGGGAAATAAAAATCACGAATGCGCCACAGTAATGCACATGCGTTCTTCTTGTTTGGGACTTATTGTGCTTGAAAGTAGCCTTATTTTGGAAGTTTATGTGTACTAGAAAGCAATTAATTACATATGAGAAACATCCAAAAGGTCCTCAGATCAGTCACTGAAATCTTTCTAGAATATTGAGGCAATTAGCTCTCCAAATGACTTCCCTTTGTATTCCTGATTATTATAAAATGACCTAAAGAATGCTCACTTCCCTTGGGGCCGGCCCCATGGCAGAGCCGTTAAATTCCTGTGCTCTGCTTGGTGGCCTGGGGTTCACCGGTTCAGTTCCCGGGCATGGACCTATGCACTGCCTCTCAAGCCATGCTGTGGCAGGTGTCCCACATACAAAGTAGAGGAAGATGGGCATGGATGTTAGCTCAGGGCCAGTCTTCCTCAGGGGGAAAAAAAAGCTCACTTCTCAAGTGTTTATTTATAAGGAACTAGAGTAATCTATAAAGTGCGTTTATCTAAGCAGCAGGTTATCATTTGTAGAAGCCATATAGCTGATGATATGACATGATATAATCATAATGATTATATAAGATGATATATTCTTCTTTTCAAAGGAGAGAATATTGAAATACACTAGCAGGTACTCAATAGATGATTTTGAAGATGGCAAAATGAATGAGGATAATACTTTGAATAGAATGAAAGAAATGCCATTGAACACACATTTGTCTAAAAGTTCTAGAAAACTTCTAAACTAGGCTCTAATAAAAACACTTCCTACACATCATTCAAAGTGTGGACAGTCCAGCTAAGATAAAAAGTACAATGTTCTAAAATGTAATAAGATGTTTCCTTATTCATTTAATTGGTGTTACTATGTTTCTCTTTGGAGAGAAATTGTAGTAGCCTAATGTTCAATGTGACTTAGGGTTCTCGAAATCTAGCTCCAACAGTGGTGGGCTCCCAGTGTCCCATGTGAGCCGGGCCAGACTGAGGATTGGGGCGAGGTGCCTGGCTGGCGGGAGCCAGTGAGGCACAGCTGCAGGGGATGCTGGGGAAGTCTGAGCTTGTTTCTTTACTGGCCAAATCCTCTGTGATATTTCAGGGCAGCCCTGGGTATGTTTTAGGGTAATTATTTATCTCCCCTAGTGAGGACAGGACGAAGCTAATATTTATCTTTTTAATTCTCAGGGCAGGTCACAAAGTAGATTCTAGATAAATTTGTTGAATGAAAAGTGTAGTTTATCCCCATCCAGTTTCATTATCCCCACTATTACAGTCTTAGCAAGTATAATATTATGTGCTACTGTTGGTCAGAGTTCCCAAATATATTTCAATTATTTTTTGCCTAGAGTTTTTTCAAATCCTACCTAATTGTTTTGCATCCTAAGCTTATGGGGCACTCTTAATTTGCATAATTGTTTCAAATCAAATGCTATATGCCATATCTTGCTTTTACTCAGCTATTCATTGCTAACGTCTAAATCGGAGAAGTGAAAAGGACAATTGTTTAGTGCTTTTTAAAGTCTCTGACCAAGATCAGTAGGGAAATCCCATTAGCGCCATTCATCGCATTTCTCATAAATCTAAAAGGAAAGCAAGTATCCAAAGCCTTATTCTTTAATAGTTCTTATTTGTAAAACCTTGACAGGGCTTTATTCTAAATTGCTTTCAAATTAGGGGAAGAATACTGAGAAATATGATGAGTAGTCAATCGTGATAGTTTCAGTTATCGAATAAATAACCAGAACAGTCAAAAGGGACTAATCTGAAAGCAAATGGTATGATGGGCCGCGATGAGGCAAAAAGAACAGAACTGTGGCATTCTCCAACTACCATCTGGCTCGGTCCTCTTTAAGTGGGCAAGTTGAAGGGCCCTTTATTCAGTGCCCTAACACTTATTCAAAAGGAGCAGTATTTGAATATCAATTTTTCATATGGTGAAAAAACCCCACCAAAACTCCTTTTGTAGCCAAAAAGGAATGTTTAACAAAATAATGGGTAATCCTCTGGCTAAACACGAGGGCGTGGGGCCACCTGTGGGTGGGAGGTCGGCTGTGGCTCTAGCGTGGCCACTGGGGCCTTCACCTCGGAGGTGTCTTTGTGGCTGGAGTGACTTCCTAAAGTTGTCATTATGGTTTGAAATTTAGGCAAGAGGTGTAAAAATAAGGACTTCATTAGGAAAAATGAACATGGTGATCCCTAGTACCTTATTTCATCCAAAAAACAGTAATGTAGAATTGCCATAGAGGATAATGGAGGCGAGTGACACAATAGAAATGATCAGCTGTAGTCCAAATTGTGCTTTTGTGAAATGTGAACCTACGTCGTCACTTTCTAACAGACCCCTGACAATTGCCGTTTTGTTTATTAAGTCCTGGATTTTCAAATCAAACTCTAAGAGGCCTTTATTTTGTTTTCTTGAGAAGGTGTGTTTGAAAAGTACAAGCTGAATAAATAAGAGCCCACTACTTATCTTCAGCAAGATGCTTTAAAAGAGGTACTCGAGCATTTTCTGTGGTTTAAAAGACAAGACCCAGGCCTGCTGGCTTTGTGTTGTGCTTTTCTTACAGACTGCGGTGCCTTCTGTCTGCTTTAGGGTGTGGCATCTGCCATTGGGGAGGAGAAACTGGCATGTGTCGCCTTTTATAGCAGACTGATTTCATTGTGCTCAGGGCCTGTATTCATAGCCTCTTAGTTCCAATCTTCTAGTTGACTTGCTGAAGCAAATGGAATTAAAAGAGACTTCAACTTATATACTTATTTTCTTCTTTTAGTTTTATTCTTTACCCATATGAAAAAATATTTTTAAGAAATGGCCCAGAGTTGAACTTGGTGACTCATTTTCCCTTTTAGGATTCGTTGTGAAAAGAAGCCACCAAATATGGCTACACTTGTATGAACTGACTTTGATATATTTTATCAGTTTGAAAAAATATACTTTTATGATTGTATGGATATATTTAGGTTGACTATAAATGTCTAAAAGCAAAAATATGTAATTGATTTTGAAATATATGTATATATACACATACACAAAACAGACATATATTTGCACATGAAAAACTTTAAAAATTCAACTTATGTGGTGTGATGTGTATAATTAGCATGGGTTTGAATATATAAAAGGAGAAAATCGAGGAGAAAATGTTGAAAAGGTACACTAACAAAGATGTAGTATTCTTTTGGCAAAAACTGATGAATGGTTTGGCATGAATTCATCTTACAGTTCTGTTATTCTCTTACACATGACGTATAACCCCAGTTTTCCAGTTGTTTCTATAGAACTGCCATTTTTTGTTTCCACACTCTATGATGATCCTTGGGTGTGCACCTGATTTCCCTCCCTCCCAATTACTCCCCAGTTTTTCCCATCTCCCCTTTTCTATTTAGTCACATAACATACCTGCACTTGGTCAAGCAAACAAAAATAACCACAGCAGGTGAAATGAACTAAAAGAGCCTTTACGAAAAGCTGAAGAATGAAATGATTTTAGAAAACTACATTCTACCCAAATCATATACATTATTTCAGCTAGAGTGACCTCTATTTCAGCTAGTGAAAGCTCTGGTTTCAAAGGCCTTCTCTGGATGAAAACTGAGTCCACACTAGTACAAACGGAGCCATCGCTTAGGTTAAGAAGTCCTGCGCTAAAGATATTCAAAATGTTCCTAGCCGATGAATCCACAATAATTAAAACATCATAGAGTGATAAAACAACAGATAGTATTTTTAAAAGAACAAAGTATGAAAGATTTCTGCTCTAGGACCAGATGTGACTGACGTATATTATTATTGAGCTTCTGTTTATTAAATATAACATGTATTTGTTTTAGCTTTGTTTCGCATTGCTTGGCTATGAACTCATATCAAGAGGGTTAATTGTGAGCATTAACCTCTGAAATAGATGAAAGGTGTCATACGGCTTTATGAAGATAGGAGATAAAGCTTAGCTGTCGCTATTATGGCACCAAGAGTTAAATTTCCATGTGCAAGTTGTTTGAAGCATAACACACCACTTCCATACTTGAGGACTTCCCCTTAGAAAGAGGACAGACAAGTGCATTGTATGCTCCTCTGGGAATGTTCTTTTTTCATTGATAAGCCTCCACACATATATCAGGCGCCCTTAAAAAGTTATATCAACGTTATCTTTGGGGCAGGTGCAAGCATAAGCATGTATTGAGTACTTGCTGTGTACAGGGCACAGCGCTGCCTGAATGCGGCTGACCTTCCCCCAAAGTCTCCCCTAATTTTGCAGTTTGAAGAAGTTGTGGGAATTGCGCTGACGGCCCGCCATCAGGGCTGCGAGGCTCCCATGCTGAAAAAATTACATAACTCCTGGGCGAGGCAGCGCCTTCTGCCCAGATCGCCCGAATATTTTCCTTCTCCGGCGGCTCCTCGGAACCTTCGAGGCCAACCGACAACTTTGCTCCCCAGCCCTTCTCCCTCTTTTGTCTGCTCGTCAGACTCGTTTTCCACCTTCGGCTCGTTCCTTTTCGACGTGAAAACAAACACGCGAGCGCCTGGTTGGCAAGGAGACGGAGGCACGAGG